>NC_047650.1:38374940-38415719 GCF_902201215.1 Prunus dulcis | reverse complement strand
GGTAGGTCCGAGAACAAAAGTGGCTCCATTTAATGTTTTCAACCTAGGGTAGGAACCTTGGCCCTTAGTTTTTAGAATTTTTCGGCGAATTTTATCGCTTTGGACACCCACGCGCTCGCTGTGGTGGCTGGGATACTGTGGCAGTGGGGCTTTGGGTCCCAGAGAGCAATCCCCTGTTTGTCACGGGCGCGTAGGTTTGCTCGGATTTGAATTTGGTTGCCGTTTGAGTCTTGATCGGATTTCGCCTATTGTGCGATTTCCAGGTTTGATATGTTCGGACCGTTGGATCGAACTGAAACTCACGTAGTTGTACCTTTGTGTTTCTAGGATCGTTTAGGATTCGACCGATCGTTGATCGGAGTCCCGGATACTCCGAAATTCCAAACCCTAGGTCAGGCTATGCTTTTAATTAATTAGTTTAAATTCTGAATGAAATTATATGTGCAGATGTCAGACTTGATTAGACGTGGTAGGTCGATGACGACTGCACCGAGTTCGGATCCCCCGGCTCAGTCGGCATCTGCTGCCACTGCTCCAGCTATGCTGGACCACGTGGTGGTTGGTCCCGGGGCGTCCCAGGCGCCTGCGTCATCTTCGTCATCCGTCGCGCAGCCACCTAGTGCTAGGCGGCGGCACCGGCCCACCGACACCATCGACACGACATCGACCGACGGTACTGGTGCCTCGGGATCACAGCCAGGTATAACTACACTTTTGTATTGTTAATTTTATATTGAAATTTGAGATGATGTTTTTTTATTTAACATTAATACCTTATTTCTTTGCAGCGAAGAAGAACACCCGGGGACCGTGTCGTCAGCTGAAGACGGCGAAGGTCACCCGGGTGACCAACAGTCGTATTAGCATCGGATACGACGAGCGCCATCGGGCTGCACCGACGGCGGAGTTGCATAGCTCCTTGGCCCACGACATTGGCCACGTCGTGCGGACCCATTGCCCGATGCAATGGAAGTCTTGGAGGGTCATGCCTGACGAGATCAAGGCGGAGGTTCGCGGCCAGTTGTCGGTATGTACCTTACATTTTCATTATTTTTCTTTAAAATTGTGTATATTTCTATTACTTAACGTATCTAATTAATTGATTGCAGGCGAACTATAACTTGGAGGATCTCGACGAAGAGTCGTTGACGTACGTCAACAGACTCTTCGCTGAGAGGTACAAGCAGTGGAAGAGCGACTTGCACCACCATTTTCAGGCCTATGATGATCCGCAAGTCGCTCTTCAGGAGGGTTGCCCGAAGGAGCTTGAGGGGCGGGAGGATAGTTGGGAGTGGCTCTGCGCTCATTTTCAAGCGCCCGAATTTGCGGTATTTTTTTTAATTATATTTGTTTAATTATTACTTATTACTTATTAATGTTTATTTTATTTTTATATTTCATTATTATTTAATTTTTTTATATTTTAACTAATACGTTTCATTTTTTGTATAACAGAATAAAGCCCAAGTGAATAAGGGTAATAGGAAGAAGAAGACCCTTCTCCACCATTCCGGCTCCAGACCCTTTTCGTATAGGATGGATGCACGGCGTCGGGTAATAATCACAAAATTTGTATTTCATTTTTAATGTCATTTTTATTAATTTATTTTTTTCATACTAATATTTTTCTTCTCTTGTTCAATTTAGGAGGGGTCCAAGTTCCCAGAGATCGGCGTCTTTGGTGACGTTTATGTTCGACCCGGAAATGAATTGGCCGAGTCCCTTCATGTAAGTATTATTTAATTTTAATTCTTATGTTACGCATTCAATTTGTATGCATGTTTTAATTTATATTTTATGTTATGTTCAACAGACGACGATGGTGGAGAGGAGCCAGTTGGTTCTTCAGGAGTCCGCCTCCCAGCTTCCTCCCGAGACTCCGATCGAGTCTGTGGCTCCTCCACAGGATGCTGGATTTCAGATCTTGACGGAGACGTTGGATCAGACTCTCGGGAGGAGGCCGGGGACATATTGTCGAGGGATGGGGAATGCCCGGCGGAGGGAACCTAGACCTCGTTCATCGGTGCAGTCTTCACATCAGGTCACTGCTTTGACAGCACATATGGTCACTCTTGAGAACAAGTTGTCGGCCATTCTGCAGTCCCTCGCACAATCCGGCATTCCCGTCCCGCATTTTGATGAGCCGACCTCCGAGCCCGTCCCTCCCGAGCATCCCCCCCAGACCACTGCCCCGGTTGACGCCCAGACCTCTGACCCGCATATTGGCGACGACTCGGTTGATTTTGATGCATTATTTCATTAGTGTATTTATTTTATTTGTAATACATTTATTTTATTTTATAACAATATTTTATTCTAATTTATTTTTATTGCAATTTCATTGTTTAATCAATAAAAAAAAATCAATTTTATTTAAAATACAAAATACAAAAAAAAAAAAAAAAAAAATTGTACAATTAGGTTTGCACGACGGCACCATTTCGTCGCGCAAACCCGCGTGTAACAAAAAAATTAAAAAATAAATTTTTTTATTTTTTGTAATTCTTGCGCGACGAAAACATACGTCTCGCAAGCACGTTTTGCGCGACGAATAATTTCGTCGCGCAAATATATGAGCGACGAAAGATTTCTCATCGCGCGAATGGTTCTGCGGCGGACATCTGCGTCTCCCGAACCCGTTATGCGCGACGATATATTTGTCGTCGCGCAATTACTTTCGTCGCGCAAAGGTATGTGCGCCGAATTGTATTCGTCGCGCAAAGTTTACGCGACGAACATGTGTTTCGTCTCCATATCGTTGGTGCAACGATGGTTTACCCGTCGCACAGTATTGCGCGACGAAAGGTTTGTCCTCGTCGCGCAAAGGCTTTCTTCACGACCTTCGCGCGACGGATTGTGCGCTACGAAGTTTTTGTCGCGCTGATTTTTGTGCGACAAAATTAATCTTTGCGCGACGCTTTTTTATTCGTCGCGCAAATAGTAAAATGTAGTAGTGTATTATGAGTGGGAGGGTCATACCAGGAGAGGTTATTGAGGGCTTGATTTGGAAATAAGCTGGCTTTCCATTTGAGAAGAGCCTTTGCCTCAGTATCAGAAGTAGAAATAGCATAAGAAAAAGCAACCCAATTTGGTGATGAAATATACAAGAAGATGACAAGGCAATAAGGCAGGAAGCATAGTTTAGCGGAAGTGAAAGATGTCATGGTTATTGTTTGTGTGGAATACGTATATTGTATGGGCCATGCCTTACTAGTTATATATAGTGTGGGTTAGTCTTTGGGGTTCAGTTGAGCATTGAAAAGTCTTTCGGATCTCATCTATAATCAATTTTCTTTTGAGTAAAGGTCTCAGTCTTTCATTCTCTAAATTTAAATGCCAAGTTTGTATTTTCTAGATGAAATAATGACATGAAATTGATGGAGGTGAGAGATAACCATATGCATGACATAGGAGTTTAGATCCTTTTGAATTTTGTGCCTTGCTGCTGGATTATAAGATTCCCTTTATAGCTGTTTTTTAATGTAGTTATATGCGTATTATTAGTTCGGTAGTTCTGCAGGTCTTGTAAAAATGTTTTATCCTTTATGATGGATATCTTAATTTGTGATTATGGTTCTGTGCCTCAACCATTCATGGAAGGTATGGAGTTCATATTGGTTCTGTCTTTGTTGGACCCTATTTTAGATCTTGTATTATCTGAGATGTAATTGGCTTACTTCATGAACCTAAAGCTGCTCAATTGTCCTTAACCTCCACAAGCTGCTCGATTGAAGTATTCAAGATATGAAAATTTTGGGGTCCTTACCAGATTCTCCTCGATTGTCCTCAACCTCCAAAAGCTGCTCAATTGCAGTGTTCATTGACACATATCTAGGTTGTTCATACTGCTTCCTTCCACTGAAAGATTCAAGGGAGGTAGAAAAGAGTAAATAAGTCTATGCGATAGCAGAATCACAAAACACAAAAAAACAAGACACAGTAAATCCCTCCAAGCTGAAAATCAAAGAGAAGGCAATCAATCATTTGAACACGGACGACGGACCTGCACAAAGATTCCAGAGTCGGTTCCTTCACGGTATATCTACAGCGAAAAATAAATTTGTGATGGAAGTTTATATATAGCAAGATAAGCGTTTTGAGAAAATATTTATAATCCAACCTAACAAGCAGAGAGTATGCAGTCCAAGCCCGCGATTGTTTTGAATCTCGTCGTAAAAGCCATCAGGCCTCCAAGTTTCAGTGAAGAATGGAATTGAAACTCCCTCCATAGTGGTTTAGTTGTAATCCACAGATTCCAACTGCATTTGTCACCGAGGCATTACGCACCACTTTCCACATCAATCCCCAACTTCGTGGCTTGAACAAGATCGGTGTGAGTTGTAGCTCTGTGTTCCAGATCAAATTATGCAAGAAACGAATTCAGAAAAACCCAATTGATCAAATAAGTCTCTCATTCAATCATAATTCTTATACTCTACTTCAATTGGTCAAATAACCCGATTAAAACATAAAGTCGTTAGGAACCAAAATTTAAATACTTAGTCAAAAATAGTTCTTTGGATATATAACATAATAAATTGACATTCCAAAGAAAGCCATGCATACCGAAAAGGATCTCCCAACTACAAGGAAAGCAACGTCAGAAGCAGCAGCTGCAGTTAGAATTTGGTCGGCTTTTTCCTCCTCCGTTTTTCTATCTGTAACTGTGACTGGTTTTCCATACAAGCTTTCCTGTGCATTGAAATTCCTTCTTAAAAACTGAACACGTATGTTTTGAAAACAAATAGAGCAAGAGAGGGAGACAGAAGAAAGTCATACCAACGTGGAAAGGCCGTTGGAAGAGAGACCAAAAGAGCGTAAAGAAGTGTAGGCCTCTATGAAAACCAGGTCACATTGCTTCACTAGAGAGTGGATCTCATGTATTGTATGTTGGTTTTATTGAAATTTGGGATTGAGTGATTTGCCAAATTATATGTAATTGATTGTATATGATTTGCTTTCCTTTACTAGTCTCTTGATTGTAGGAAACTTGGGTATAGATACCCTTAACAGTGTAAAGAGAAAACAAGCAAGTAATCAAACATTCTTCTTTTGATTACAATTTTACATGGTATCAGAGCTAGGAGAAAACCTAGCTCTTGTTTTTCTCTTTACCGTCAAAAATCCCAGCTTCCTCCTTCTTTGTTTTCGTTAGTTCTCTGCCATGGCTAATGACAAAGAAGTTGAAACTTCTTCCAAGGATGGAAACAAGTCTGAAGTTTCCAACCCTTTTTTCATTCATCACTCTGACCATCCTGGCATGGTTCTTGTATCCAAACCATTGAATGGAGACAACTATGGGACATGGTGTCGTTCCATGCGAATCTCCTTGAGTGCCAAGAACAAACTTGGTTTTGTTGATGGCACTGTCAAGAAGCCTTCAAAGAAAACCGATCCTGATGAGTTCTCTCTTTGGCAACGTTGCAATGATATGATCCTATCTTGGATCTTGAATTCCCTTGATCAAGACATAGCTGATAGCGTCATCTACTCTGACACTGCTCATGATATATGGGAAGATTTGAAGGAGCGCTTCTCTCAAAGCAACGTTCCTCGAATTTTCCAGATCCAACGTGACATTGCTTCCCTTACTCAAGATCAAATGTCGGTTGCCGCTTATTACACAAGACTTAAGGGACTATGGGATGAGTTGGCATCATACAGTGATGTGCCGACTTGTACCTGTGGTGCCATGAAAGATCATGCTGAACGTGATGAGAGGAATAGGGTGATGCAATTTCTCATGGGTCTGAATGATTCATATGCTGCTGCTCGTGGACAGATTCTTCTTATGCAGCCCCTACCATCCATACGCAACATCTATTCCTTAATTTCCCAAGAGGAGAAGCAACGACAACTGGGGACTCCTCATACTACCTTGGAACCTGCTGCAATGGCTGTTCGCCAACACCAGGGACCTTCGAATTCTAATCGTAAGCCTCTTCACTGCACTCACTGCGATCGGGATCATCACACAATTGATACCTGTTATAAACTTCATGGCTATCCTCCTGGGCATCGACTGCACAAATCCAACCGAAACAAGAAAGGCTCAAGTTCCTCTGCCAATCACGTGCAGAACAATCCCACTATGCAAGAATTGAAGTCTGCCATGCCCAACCTATCTGACAGTGAGTATCAGCAGATTCTTACCATGATGAATGATAAGAAAGAGCCACAAGCAAACTCTGCAGGTTTGTCATATTATCCTTTACCTTTACACCGCTGGCTGATTGATAGTGGCGCAACAGATCATATTACATCCACCTCACATTCTTTTACGTCCACAAATAACAACCCTTCCATTCCACCAGTTGTATTGCCTAGCGGTGAAAAGGCTTCTATTATTTCTGTTGGGAATGCTTCTCTCAACTCATCTCTTTCTTTAAACAATGTCTTGTATGTGCCTAGCTTCAAAGTTAATTTGATGTCAGTAAGCAAACTTACACAAGGACTTCATTGTTCCATCTCTTTTTTTCCTAATTGGTGCATTTTGCAGGACTTGGCTACGAGGAAGACGATTGGTCTGGGTAAACAGCAAGGAGGTCTTTACTACTTGGTTTCTTTGGCGTCAGACAAGCCTTCCCTTCTCCCACCATCTTGCAACCATGCTCATGCCTCAACTCACCTCTGGCACAGCCGTTTAGGCCATCCATCATCTTCTCGTTTACAATTTTTAGCTAAGAATGTTTTACATTTCCCTTTTTCAAATAATGCTTGCGAGGTTTGTCCCTTGGCAAAGCAAACTCGCTTACCTTTTCATTTAAGTTCTATTTCCTCTTCTAAACCATTCTCTCTTATTCATTGCGACATTTGGGGGCCACATAAAATTGCATCTTTTTCAGGGGCTCGTTATTTTCTAACCATTGTGGATGATTTTACTAGGTTCACTTGGTTATTTCTCATGCAAAATAAATCTGAAACACAGAACTTGCTTAAATCCTTTTTTGCCTTTGTCCAAACACAATTCAATACTCACGTACAACAAATACGCGTTGATAATGGAGGTGAATTTTCTTCCATGCGTCGTTTCTTTCACGAACATGGGGTTATCTTTCAACATACTTGTGTCTACACACCACAACAAAATGGTGTTGTAGAGCGCAAGCACCGACATATCATAGAGATGGCTAGGGCTTTACGTTTTCAGGCAAATCTCCCTATTTCTTTTTGGGGAGAATGTGTTCTCACCGCCATTTACTTGATCAATCGTCTACCCACTGCCCTTTTATCCAAGATATCCCCATATGAGAAGCTGTACCATAAACCTCCTTCTTATACCCACCTCCGCATTTTTGGTTGTTTAGCCTATGCCACCATTGTCCAACCTTCCCATAAATTTGATCCTAGAGCCAAGCGATGTGTTTTTCTCGGTTATCCTTTCGGTCAAAAGGCCTACAAATTATTTGATCTTACCACCAAAAAATTTTTTACCAGTCGTGATGTCGTTTTTCATGAGAGTCATTTTCCTTTCCAAACTCTCCCTTCTTCCTCTCTCACGGAACCTCCACCCCCTGTTTTACCTCTTCCTTTATCTGATTTGTCATCTCCTCCATGTATATCTCCTGACTTACTCTCACCACATCCTCCATCTCCTTCTACCCCACCCGATCTCACGGCTTCTTTCGACACCGCTGCCCCCATTTTTCCCTCGGACACCACTGCCATACCAGCCCCATCACCACCTTCCTCTCCTTCTGTACCACCAGCCCCCATCCGCCACTCTCTTCGCCATAAGGTTAAACCAGCCCATCTCCATGATTATGTTTGCTCACAGGTTACTCTACCCACGCTTGACCAATCGTCGGACTCCTTGCCATGTCGCACCAAAGGTACTCGTTATCCCCTTTCTAATTTCCTTTCTTATCACCGTTACTCACCATCACACTTTACTTTCATTGCCAATATTAGTCGGCCAGTGGAACCTAACACTTTTGCAGAGGCTGTTTCTAATCCCCACTGGCAAGAGGCTATGCAATCTGAACTTGCCGCTTTGGAATCCAATCAGACTTGGTCCCTCACTTCTCTTCCACCTGGGAAGCAACCCATTGGATGCAAATGGGTCTATAAAATCAAGCATCGCTCCGATGGCACCATTGAGCGCTACAAGGCTCGTCTCGTGGCCAAAGGGTACACTCAAACTGAAGGTCTTGACTACCATGACACATTTTCTCCTACTGCCAAAATGGTTTCTGTTCGGTGTGTTCTTGCTCTTGCCGCTGCCCACCACTGGTCTTTGCATCAACTTGACGTCCACAATGCATTCCTCCATGGCGATCTACATGAGGAAATCTACATGTCACCTCCTCCTGGTCTTCGGCGACAGGGGGAGCATTTGGTATGTCGCCTTCACAAATCCTTGTACGGATTGAAGCAAGCATCTCGCCAATGGTTTTCTAAGTTCACTGAAGCCATACAAGCTGCTGGTTTCACTCAGTCCAAAGCCGATTATTCGCTTTTTACCTGCAAAAATGGCAAGTCCTTCACCGCTCTTTTGATCTACGTTGATGACATATTGATTACAGGAAATAATTTGCCTGCCATTGATGCTCTCAAGCGATTTCTTAATACTCGTTTTAAGATCAAAGACCTTGGTGATCTTAAATATTTTTTGGGCATTGAGGTCTCACGTTCCAGGAAAGGAATTTCTATTTGTCAAAGGAAATATGCATTGGACATTATTAAAGATGGAGGAGCTTTGGGAGCACGTCCAGTAAGCTTTCCCATGGAACAAAATTCCAAAATTTCTTCTGATACAGGTGAGATACTTCATGATCCAACAAAGTATAGACGATTGGTGGGACGTTTGATTTATCTCACCATAACAAGACCTGATATTACCTACTCAGTACACATACTCAGTAGATTCATGCATGAGCCTCGAAAGCCACACTTAGATGCCGCCATGAGAGTTTTGAGGTATCTGAAAAGTACACCAGGACAAGGACTCTTCTTTCCTGCTGGAAATGAGATGAAGTTGACGGCATACTGTGATTCAGATTGGGCGGGATGTCCAACCACACGAAGGTCCACAAGTGGCTATTGCGTGTTTCTTGGAAATTCTTTGATCTCATGGAGAACAAAGAGACAAAAAACAGTATCTCTTTCTTCAGCAGAGGCTGAATATCGCGCAATGACAGGTGCTTGCTGTGAAATTACTTGGTTGCGTTATCTATTGCAAGACCTACAACTCCCAAACCCAGGACCAGCTACTTTACATTGTGATAACCAAGCTGCGCTGCACATATCTGCCAATCCAGTGTTCCATGACAGAACTAGACACATTGAAATTGATTGTCATTTTATCAGGGATAAAATTCTGGACAGAACAGTGGTTACAAGATATATTTCATCTCAACAACAAGTAGCAGATGTGTTTACGAAGGCCTTGGGAAAAGAAGATTTTTCAGCTATGGTATGCAAGTTGGGAGTTCACAATATTCACTCTCCAACTTGAGGGGGAGTGTTGAGAAGTCAACTAAATCCCAATATATTTGGGATTGAGTGATTTGCCAAATTATATGTAATTGATTGTATATGATTTGCTTTCCTTTACTAGTCTCTTGATTGTAGGAAACTTGGGTATAGATACCCTTAACAGTGTAAAGAGAAAACAAGCAAGTAATCAAACATTCTTCTTTTGATTACAATTTTACACTGAACACTTTGAACCAAGCAAAACTGATATTGAATTGCATATGAACCCATATGCTATCTTGCCTTGTGAGCATTGACCAAGCAAGCAACACCAGCAATTCCACAGGAGTGTAAAAGGGATTATGTAAACATCATTGAAGAAGTGCAAACTTGACCAATTTTATAAGGGCCATAGTAACAGTCATTTCATCAAGCAGCTGGTAGGCGAACTTTTGACATGCAGTTCATTATTGAAAAAAAATATTGAAGACTCTCTCAGCCACTGAACATCAAATACTGGCCATTGATGCTTTTTCTAAAGCTAGAAAAGTAGATTCAATTCAAACTTTTATTCAATTCGATTCAATTCCACAGGAGTGTAAAAGGGATTATGTAAACATCATTGCAGAAGTGCAAACTTGATCAATTTTGAAAGGACCATAGTAGCAGAGTCATTTCATCAAACAGCTGGTAGGCGATCTTTTGACATGCAGTTCATTATTGGAAAAAAAAAAAAAAAAGAATACTCTCTCAGTCATGAACATCAAAATACTGGCAATTGATGCTTTTTCTAAAGCTAGAAAAGTAGATTCAATTCAAACTTTTACTCAAACCTGAAACTGGAAAATGGGATTGTTGGAAAATCACGCACAAAAAAGGTCAAAAAATTTTGGACAATTTCTCGATTTATGTGTGTCATCGTTGCGCAGGGGCCATGAATTTTATCAGATGTCCCCAAAGGGACAAGATTAGTTGTGCAACGTACATATATAAAGGTTTCACATATAGCAGAGATTACCGATGTGGGACTTATGCTGCCTTCTATTTAATAGTCAAGTCCCTTCTACCTTTAGTTATCGGGCCGCGTCATCGTTGTCATTTGGCTTGGACTTGGGATTCTTGATCTTCTCTTCAATTATATGTTTCTCTTTGGATTTTAGTTGATTTAGGGAATGTATTTTACGCTTCGATGATCGATTTATCTTATGTTACAATTTCAGTTATGGATCTCAGTTTTGTTTAACAATGTATTTCTATTATAGAGTATTAACAAGATAGTTAACTATAGAGTATTAACAATGTACTTTTATGACATAGTAATATTAACAAGATAGTTCTATGACATATTATTAACAATGTACTTCTATGAAGAGTCCCTCCTTGGTTTTCATAATTTTTGTTTGGGTTTCTTTTTTAAAAAAAATATGGGCTAGGCTTGTTTTGGGTTTTCTTTTTCAATTATGTGTGTTGACTTTTTTTAAGTTAATCAATGGCAATCATGTAATTTATAGGAACTTCAACACCAATTTCGTATGTAGTAACTTGGTTTTGGGTGTGTTTCTTAAGTGCATTCCATGTGTATTTTTATTTATTTATAATTTCAGCCCCTATTTTAAGTATAATAGTGAAGCTCTCTTTGATTTTCATAGTTTAATTGTAATTTATTGTTGATTTTGAGACGATTTACACAGAGTATATAAAATTACTCGACAAAACTCTTGTTTTATTTCATTTTGTTTTTCCTTGCTAGGATAAACAAACTGTAAGGAAAATTCTCCAATAAGTATTTAATGTTAAGGATAAACAAACTGTAAAGCATCCTAGATAAAGTCATACCATAGCACACACGTGCATGAAATAAATTACAAGAAGGAAACATCTATGGAGAATCCTTCTTCTGAAAAGAAGACACAAAGAAAGTGAAATGTGTGTAGCAAAGAAGCACGTTTTGATCAGGTAGCCAAAGGATCAAGAGCAAGCAATTCACCACATGTCATCATATGTACCGACTTCGACAAATGCAGCATCTGAGTTGAGAGGAAATGAGAAACTTGTTTCATTGTTGGACGAGATTTCGGGCTGGAATTCAAGCATGAAAATGCTATCTTCACAAGAGAGACCACTTCATTTGCAACTTGATGCGTAGGAGGGGAAATGCGTTGGTCCAAAACATCCACAATTGGTATTTGATGGGCTGCTAATGCAGATGATGATGAGGATGATGATGAGGAGGAGGAGGATGAAGAGATTGATAACAAAGACGAGAAAAGATCTCCAGGATGCTTTCCCATAATTATTTCCAATGTGACCACACCAAAGCTATAAACATCGCAGTTCTCATTCACTTCCATTGTGTAAGCAAGCTCTGCTCTCAGAGAAATCCTCAGAGAAGTGGCATTATTAGTTTATAGACATAACTATTCAATGGAATTTTAACAAAATTGTATCATGCATAAATCGACTTATTAGTTTATAGCTTAAGATAAGTGAAAATATGTTTATTAGTATATTTTCTAAATCAAAGAAGTGAAAATGTGTTTATGTTAACCGCTCTTAATGATGAAAATGAAGCATTGGTCTAAAAGGAAAAGCTTAAAAAGTGCTAAATACAGAGAACATGGAATCACAATATTACCTGGTGCCATATAGCCATGTGTGCCTACAGCCGCAGTCCAATTAGTTGAGTCTGGATTTAAAAACTTAGCTGTGCCAAAGTCTGAAACACAGGCCTCATATTCAGAATCTAACAAAATGTTCTTGCTTGAGATGTCACGATGTACAATCGATGGCAAGCAATCATGATGCATGTAAGACAAGGCATAAGCTAAGCCTTTAACAATATTCACCCTTTTACTCCACCCCAACTCTTTAGCTTCTGCATCTTTGCTCAACATTGCGGCCAAGCTACCTCTTTCAAGATACTCATACACCAAAAACGAGTGTCGTTTATGTGCGCAGAAACCATAGAGCTTCACAATATTCCGATGTCTTATCTGAGTGAGTGCCCTTACTTCATTCAAGAACTCCTTATGAAATTCTATCTCACTATCCCATGGCAGATGGAGTTTCTTCACAGCCACTACATCTCCAGATGACAAATTCACTTTGTAGACACTTCCATGTCCTCCTTTCCCAATGCAATATGTGGAATCAAAATCTTCTGTTGCCCTTATGATTTCCTCATACATTAATTTTCCATCAAAATTTAAAACCGAAAAGGAAATTTCTCCTTGCATGTGGTTTTGTTTAGTATCTTGATGCTTCTTCTTTCTTTGCACTATTACAAAGACAATTATAAAGAGAGCAGATAGAAGTACAAATACTGCTAGAATAGAGAATACAACCTTGTGGTCCTTTTTTGAGCCATGTGCATTGCAGGGTGGCAGCAGAGCTCCAACTTTGCCACACAATCCTTTGTTCCCTTTCAATCTTTCTAGCAGAGCTTTTCGAAATGCACTAATGTTGGGAAGAGGACCTTCCAAGTGATTGTAGGATATGTCAACGTACAACAAGCCGCGCATCTCTTCGAAACTTGATGGTATGGAACCCGAAAGATTGTTATGGGAAAGATCAAGTGTCACCAAACTCTGCATACTGCCCATTTCTGATGGTATCTTACCTTCAAGAGAGTTATGACTTAAATCCATGTAATTCAATTGACCTAACTTCCCCAACTTAAATGGAATTGCTTGAGCCAACTTGTTGTTGCTCAAATTCAAGTAGTGCAATTTGAGCAAGTCACCTAGAATGCTTGGAATTGACTCATTGAATTTGTTTGTTGACAAGTCAAGATATTCAAGATCATTCAATGATCCGAATTCTGACGGTATACAACCTGAAAGTTTATTTCCATTCAACATCAACTCCACCAACGAAGACAACTTCCTGAATTCTCTTGGGATCAACCCAACTAAATGATTTGAAGAAAGGTCCAGCATATGAATTTTGGTTGCGTTGCCTATCTCAGGTGGGATGCTACCAATAAGGTTGTTTCCTGCCATTCGCAGGGTTTCCAAATTTGGGCATTGTCCCCAGTTGTGAGAGATTTCTCCATACAAGTTGTTGTGGCTCATATCCATAAAATCAAGATTCGGATAAACACCGAAGTCTTCAGATATATTGCTTGTCAATTGGTTTTTCTCAATACGAACTCTGGATAAGGCCTTGCAATTTTTCAAGCTTTTGGGGATTGGACCAGTAAAATAGTTTGTGTGTAATGACAAGTTTGTGAGTTTTCCACCTTGGCAGATATTTCGAGGCAAATAACCAGACAATTGGTTTGTATCCAACTTCAGGAGAATCAAATTCTTGAGATTCTCTAACTCTTGGGGAATGGAGCCAGAAAGTTGGTAATCACGTAGGAATAAGATCTCCAAGTTGCTCAAGTTAGAAAATGAGGCTGGAATTGAACCGTTGAGTTGATTAAAGCTCAAATCTAGTTGTACAAGAGATTTCAAGTTCCCTATCTCTTTGGGAATCAAACCAGAAAGTTGATTGTCATTCAAGTACAAAGTGTTTAGCTTTATTAAGTTACCAATATTTGGAGGGATGAGACCACTTAAACTGTTGTTGGACAAGCCTAGATTTGCAAGAGATTTCAAGTTTCCTATCTCCTTGGGAATCAAACCAGAAAGTTGATTGGAATACAAGTACAAAGTGTTTAGGTTTATTAAGTTACCAATATTTGGAGGGATGAGACCACTTAAATTGTTGGAGCACAACTCTAGATCTACAAGAGATTTCAAGTTCCCTATCTCCCTGGGAATCAAACCAGAAAGTTGATTGTGATGCAAGTACAAAGTGTTTAGGTTTATTAAGTTACCAATATTTGGAGGGATGACACCACTTAAATTGTTATAGGACAACTCTAGATCTACAAGAGATTTCAAGTTCCCTATCTCCTTGGGAATCAAACCAGAAAGTTGATTGGAATACAAGTACAAAGTTTTTAGGTTTATTAAGTTACCAATATTTGGAGGGATGAGACCACTTAAACTGTTGTAGTACAAGCCTAGATCTACAAGAGATTTCAAGTTCCCTATCTCCTTGGGAATCAAACCAGAAAGTTGATTTTTACCCATGTACAAATTATTTAGGTTTATTAAGTTACCAATATTTGGAGGGATGACACCACTTAAATTGTTGTAGGACAATGCTAGATATACAAGAGATTTCAGGTTGCCTATCTCTTTAGGAATTTCCCCCAACAAGTTATTCCAAGAGAGATGAAGAAACTTAAGATTTCTTAAGAGACCAATTTCTGGTGGAATTCTCCCAGAGAACTGATTCTGGGAGAGATGAAGATAGTGGAGTTTGGAGAGGTTACTAATTTGAGGTGGGATGGCATCAAAGAGTCTGTTCAAGCTGAGGTCAAGATATTCAAGATTAGGGAAGGACAAGAATGAAAACTCATGTAGCGTACCTTGAATACCACAAGTGGAAAGGTTTAGCTTGCTGACACTTCCAACTGCGTTGCATGAAACACCAGTCCAAGTGCATGGGCTTGTTCTTGGTTTTGGATTGGTGCTGGAAGAATTGGTGGCATTAATATTATGAGTGGGAAGGTCGTACCAGGTGAGGTTATTGAGGGCTTGATTTGGAAAGAAGCTGGCTTTCCATTTGAGAAGAGCCTCTGCCTCAGTATGAGAAGTAGAAGTAGCAGAAGGAAAAGCAACCCAATTTGGTGATGAAACAAACAAGAAGATGACAAGGCAATAAGGGAGGAAGCAAAGTTTAGCGGAAGTGAAAGATGTCATGGTTATTGTTTGTGTGAAATACGTATATTGTATGGGTCGTGCCTTACTAGTTATATATAGTGTGGGTTAGTCTTTGGGGTTCAGTTGAGCATTGAAAAGTCTTTCGGATCTCATCTATAATCAATTTTCTTTTGAGTAAAGGTCTCAGTCTTTCATTCTCTAAATTTAAATGCCAATTTTGTATTGTCTAGATGAAATAATGAAATGAAATTGATGGAGGTGAGAGATAACCATATGCATGACATAGGGGTTTAGATGTGTCCCACCCACCTGAATGTTTGAGTGAGCTTGCTGCCATTGTTAGAATTGTAATAAAGTCTTTGTCTCAATGGTTGTTCTTACAATGGCTGGAGTCAAAGTCTTTGTCTCTCGTTCTTTATAGTTATAGTTAAATGTCAATTTTGAATTTGCTGGACTAAATTAATGAAATAAAATGGATGGAAGTGAGAGCATCACTGATGGTTTGTTTTGCCGTTTATTGGATAAATTCATTTGATTATTGTGCTCCTCCGATGCCACTACCGATGCCATTAATGTTCAATAAAAGGCTATGTGAGAGCCTGTTGCTTGTGCTCTTGATTAAGTTGTGTAAGAATTGATTCTTACACCTCCAATTAATAGTCAACTTAAGTTTTTAATTTATCAACACAAAATACATCGGTAATATATTAGCTTGCTTGCTTTGTAGTTGAATGAAAGTTATTTCTTCAAATTTTTTTTACAAAAAAATCAGTTATTCCCCTTGAACTTGTACATAACTTTTATTTTGCCCATTGTTTTTTCATTTGAGAAAATTCAGGATACAAACATTTTTTTATATAGTCAATCTACCCTCTAGTGCTAAATTTCCTTACATTCCAACTATTTTACAATTAAAAGACACCATGTGGGCACTCTGAGGGCAAATTGGTCAATTTGTATCTTATAAATAATTAAAAACTTTAGTGAAATGTGTTATAAATCTATGGAATGTGTAACATCCATTACCTCCACCCCTTATTGCTTTGTAACCTATGCCCTTATTGTTGTAATTAGTAGCTATAAATTGTGGGTTAAATACCTCTATTGTAAGTCTATAAATAGGCCCTTATCAAAGATGAATAAGATAAGTTGATACAAGTTCATAGAACAAATTCTATATATTTCTCTTCCTCTTATTGCTCTCTACAATCCCCCTTAGTTTTATAACACGTTATCAGCACGACATTGCTCTTGGTACGTTTTCTTTCTCTAATTTTTCTTTCTTCTTATATAAGCTAAAGTCATCATAATTTGGTGATGAAACATACAACAAGATGACAAGGCAATAAGGGAGGAAGCATAGTTTAGCGGAAGTGAAAGATGTCATGGTTATTGTTTGTGTGGAATACGTATATTGTATGGGCCGTGCCTTACTAGTTATATATAGTGTGGGTTAGTCTTTGGGGTTCAGTTGAGCATTGAAAAGTCTTTCGGATCTCATCTATAAATTGTACAAGAACTAAAGATGAAATTGTCGTTTACTGTACATAGGAATACGAATGCGTAATTGATGGTTTGTTTTGTCGTTTATTGGATAAATTCATTTGATTATTGTGCTCTACCAATAATTTAGTCAACTTCATTTGATTATTCTGCTATTTCGTCAGATTTTTTTTTATATAAAAAAAAGACCGTTATTTGGGATGTTAAAAAACAAGAGGCTAAATTTTTGAAAGTCCCCTTAAGAAGAGGCTATTTCGTGAGAGTTTGCCCATTGTTTTTTTATTTGAGAAAATTCAGGATACAAACATTTTTTAAGTCAATCTCCCCCTAGTGCTATGAGGGCAAATTGTTCGATTTGTATCTTATAAATAATTACAAACTGAAAAATAAAATAGAATAAAATATATACACAAAAAATAAAATAATTATAATAAAAATAGAGAAAACACTTTTTTTGTTGTTCGGAATACTGTTTCTCAATATGTTTTAAATTTGTGTGCTGCTAAAGGAACCCTAAAATTAACTAAGTACACCCTATTTAACTACTAAAAATACACTTGGTACACCCTTAAGCACTCTATCACATAACACCCTAACCAATCCTAAGCTAGATTTCTCTTTTTACATGAATTCATGCTCTATTTTCCGATTTTGGGTTTGCAATACTTTTGAGAGAAATTGGTAAGGACTGAATTTGTGCATGAATGAAATTTTGTGTTGATTTGTCAAATTGCGTTGGCTCATCCAAAATTTCAACTGCAACTGTGGCTAAAGATGGGACATGGTCGATCGAGAAGCCAACACTTCAGAACATGAACAAGCAAGGTGAGCAAGATTGCTTCAGTTTTAACATCACAATATCTGAAGGGGTCCTTTGTAGCATTGTTTATCTAAATGGTGTACATATTGATGATGGTTGTCATGTCGATAGTCGAAACTAGTGTAACACCCCATGATACAACAGGTGGAATGCTAACCAAGATATCTGATGCTGATTTTGAAACTCAAAATCGATGTATAAATTGTAAATAGTTGAGGGCCTTGAGTGGAGAATTGAAAGGCAACCTTCCTCATAACTGGCTTGAAACCGCAATCCGGTTTTCCAATAAATGAATTACGATTGCTCTAACAGAGGAGGGAGAGAGATGGAGATGAGCAGCAATAAAACGGAAACATAAAAGTTTTCTCCTAGCTAATAGAGGTGTCGAATCTATGCATTTGGATAACACCAATAAAGGCATTTGGAGATGATGCTCAACCCAGCAAGATCAGAAAACTGATTGTTAGATGTTAGAATAAAATTTTCAGATTCTACGACAGGCGAATGAAACTCATTGTTTGTGTATGTACAGATAGAAAATACATTTTGTATTATTATTAACATATGGTCAATATGTTCTTTTTGGTCATTTTATATTAGGGTAAATTAGTAATTCAATAAATAGTTTAGTAGTATGATGTGCTCAGTTAATTTTAGGGTTCATTTAGCAGCACTCTTAAATTTTTGTGAGCTTGGACCACCAAACTACCTAGCTGGAGAAAAATATATTGGAATTACTTAAATGAAAGTGATGGAAAGTGAGAGGTTACTGTATGCTTGCCACTACACTATGCCACATGGTATCGTAGGTAACAGCTTCAACAAATGCATGCCCCTAATAGAAAGGTAATAAGAAGGGTTTTTGTCATGAATGGTCCTCGAATTTTTCAAAAGTCCTCATTTGAATTCTCAAACTTTCCAATCAATCAATGTGATCCTTAAACCTCTGTTTTGATGAAGAAATTGAAACCCTGAAAAACAAAGGAAAAAACAATTACATATGTTGTTCAACAAGGATGTGTACTCTCCTTGACGAAACCTAAATGTGAAACCTAAATGTGACCCTGACGAAACAAGGATACGTGACCAATTTTAACAAAGTTTTGTTGGAATGCAACAACAAAGACCAAATTGATGTAAGACCAAAATATAAGGGACCTATTGATTGATTTGAACGTTTGTGGACTAAAATAAGAACTTCTAAAATAGAATACCTATAATAAAAACCAGGTAAATTACTCAAATGGTTCTCAATCTTATACCTAATTTATATTTTAGTCCTTTAACTAAATTATTTGTTCAAATGGTCCATCAACTCTATATTATTCGCTCCAGTGGTCCTACCGTCCAATTTTCTATTAGATTTAACCTAATTTTAGGATAAATAATGACCAATTTGCCCTCATATTTAACAGAAATATTGACAGAATGTAACGGTAGGACCAATGAAGCGAATAATATAGAGTTGATGGACCATTTGAACGAATAATTTAATTGAGGAACCAAAATGTAAATCGAGTATAAGTTTGAGGACCATTTGAGTAATTTACCCAATAAAAACCAGAAACTTGTTTCATTGTTTGACGAGATTGTGAATTGACATTCATGACAACTTATTATCGTCACCACAAGAGAGAAGACTTCCCCTGCTTCTCGATGCCAAAGCTAGCTATCCATATGTTACTGCAATGGCGACCCAATTAGTTGAGTCCAGGTTCCAGAGACTGAAACACATGCCTCATATAGAATCCAGCAAACTGTTCTTGCTTGATATGTTCCCGGTGTACAAATGTATTCCAACTCCCTATTCCATTTGTTTGGCTGGTCGTCTTCAAGTCCAAAGCTGATAACGAGCCTTCCACTGAAAAGCACAACCTATCGCAAATGTTGATTAATTGTCCTCTAAGTTATGATTTTGTTGTATTTTGAGTGTACATTCACTATTTTTTTTATTTTTTTTGTTGAGGAATCACTATTCTTTGCATTAAAACAGAGCACCACGAGTGAAGTTTTAACTGAATGTTTGAGGTTGGGCTAATAGCAACATATTCATAATATTTAGGTGGCAAAATGAGACATACATACATACATTACAAAAAACATTTTCTAAATACTAATAACCCTTATTAAAGCGTGAGCCAAAAGACAGAAGTGGACATGAAATTTATATATACTAAAACTCAATCCAACTAGACACTATTCCCAAGCACATTGTAATGACAGAAATGCCCACCCGTTTATCCCTTTTATTTTCCAGCAGTACAGTCAAATAAGCATTGAAAAGTCTCTCGAATCTCATCTATAATCAGTTTTCTTTTGAGTAAAGGTTTCAATCTTTCATTCTCTAAATTTAAATGCCAATTTTGTATTTTCTGAATGAAATAATGAAATGAAAATGATGGAGGTGAGAGATAACCATATGCATGACATAGAGGTTTGGATGTGTCCCACCCACCTGAATGCTTGACAAAGATTTATTTGTTTACTTCAAATCTCCCTATCCTCAAAATCAGGCCAAGTCTTTTTTACTATTGAGTGAGCTTGCTGCCATTGTTAGAATTGTAATAAAGTCTTTGTCTCAGTGGTTGTTGTTACAATGGCTGGAGTCAAAGTCTTGGTCTCTCGTTAAGTGTCAATTTTGCATTTTCTGGACTGAATTAATGAAATGAAATGGATGGAAGTGAGAGCTCATCACTAGCTATATGCTTGAATAATGCTTGGCACATTATTTTTTTTATTTTTTATTTTTTCTTGGTGCATGGCTATTCTCAGTTGCTAAATCGTTAGGCAACTGAGAAATCAAACTCACTTGCCTTTCACGTGGCTATTCTCAGTTGCCGAATCGTTAGGCAACTGAGCTATTTATATAAATAAATCAATAAATAAATAAAAAAACTCGCCTAGCGATTTGGCACCACATGTCAAAAACAGTATAGCCACGCGGCTATACTATTTTTTTATAATAAAAAATCGTAGTATAGGTGCGTGGCTATATTGTTTAAGTATATTATATTTAAAAGACGTATAGCCACACGGCTATACTATTTATTAAAAAATAAAAACAAACGACCCAAGTAAAGCCGCGGCTATAGTTGTTTTAAAAAAAAATCTCAAGTATAGGCTATACTATTTGCATATATATAAACGGGGATTGTAAAACAGTGTTATTTCCTTTCACACAAATGTTTTTCCATTTGGACAGTTTGATGATCCAAATTTAATGAAAAATATTATTTTCCTTCATCGTCAAAAACCAATAACCAGTTGTTGAGTTGATATAATCATGTTTGATTGACATTGAATTAGACCCTATTTGATTGATGTTGATGTTGATATTGCAAAATTACTTAATGAACGTTGGATTGGATTGAATATATTTTTTGTCAAAATAATCCAATTGGTTCAAGCTCATGAACGTTTACTAACTATGCTTCTATGGTTCTATACATAACTAAATAAATTTTAGTTAGAGCATCTCCATTGCTCACGTGTAAAATCATATGTATGCTATATCTACATTTCATGTGACCGGAAATTGCTTCAGTGTTAAATGCAAAGGAATGCAAATATAATAGATATGAACTTAGTCAAATTAATTAGAACATGTGTGCTTCTTATTCTGCATTTAAATTTAAATTCTCTCTCCATAATTTAGATTAAATTAAAATATAATCTCATTTGTATATATAAAAAAAGAAAGAAATGGAATGCAAATATAATATACAATAGCTGCCCGAGAAGGATAAAAAGATGGAAAATTAGAGAAACTAGAGGGAACTCGGGAACCACGCGCGACAGTTGCCGGATAGTTATGATAGGCGGGCTCCTCGTTAGCTGAGAGGACTCATGACGTCAGCCCACTAATTCTACAGCTGCAACGGTTTCTTTTTATCCAAAAATTACAATTTGAAGGCTCAGATTTCATTCAATCTGGTTTCCACTTGTAACGGCTACATTAACCAAATGCCCAGATTTCTTTCCGCTTTTGCTTTTCAAATCGGACGGCCAGATCAGCTCCCACAAGCCAAAGGCTGCATTAACCCAAAAGGCCCAAACAAATTATATTAAAAACACACACGCACAAATCATCGAATGGTCCAAAAAATTCGAAAACACATCTAAATATTCATGAAGTCACCATTTTCTTTATAATCTAACGGTTCATATTGGATAAAATCATGCATTCTTGAAATTTTTAAAAATTTCAGTCGATTTGTTTGGAAAAGCCAAATAAACATAACACAAAATAAAAACATACAAAAACAAACTCATATAAGAAAATTAAATTTATATCGTCAGATTACATCTATTTTATTTGAAGTAAAAACCACATTTACATCCCGAAGGTGCAAAATGGGATATAAATGTGGCTCTTACATATGTCCACCAAAGATGCTCTTAGGGCTAGTATTTACGATCTTTTGTTTTCAGGTTTGGACTTTTGAGCCATATTTACGATCTTTTGTTTTCAGGGAAATGGTTTTTTTTTACAATATGTGCTATTTATAATGTTAGGAAATCATGTCCTTGATTTGTAAAACAAATAAATGCATAATGATATAAACCTGACCATAAAGAATACAAAATAAGTCAATCACCCACTACGACATAAGAATTTGACCAAGTTCACTCAATACAAATTATGTCTTATAATTGTTAAAGATATTCATATTATTGAACAAGAATGAGAACAATTGCAAGCACCCAACAAGTTTGATGATACTAAGTGATCCAACCGCTAAGTGAATCATTTATGGATATAAATGCTAAGTAATAGTTATATCACTAAAATTGTTAGTAGTGCATGTCCCCTATTTCCCAAGAAAAATCAATCTCTTCAAAGATTTATTTATTTATTTTTAATGTTGTACAAAAGAGGGCTCAAAGTCCAAACCAGGCTTTTTATTTTAAATGTGACCTTGTTTTCTACCCAATTGAATTGGGATACAATATATTATCTCACATTGAAAAAAAACTAGCCCATCTTCAAATGTACCAAGGCTACAAGAAAAATCAATCTCTTCGAGAAATACACTAAGTGATAGAAAATCTTTTAGAGGGACATTGATCAAGATTCAAAATTCAAACGATCAAGATACAAAATTCAAAACCCCTTTTCAAGATGGCAAAGAAGCATAGGAATCCCTAACCTCTAGTCCCGTCGTCTCCTCTGCCAAGGTCTCTCGTATCAACATTCCCTAACAATATAGAAGGATTTGAAGCTTGATTGAAGGCATGAGCCAATCCTATTGTTGCAAGGGTGCCCCTTTCCCCGCTCCCACCTTCTTAGCCCAAACCTCCCTTTACATGGCTCAATCCGCGACATTTGATTCTAGCATAGTGTCCCAAACTACTAGTGCCGCGTCCCCTCTGTTGAAGCCTCCCGTATCATCTATTCCTAACAATATAGAAGGATTTGAAGCTTGGCTGAAGCCATGAGCCGATTGTATTGCTGCAAGGGTGCCCCTTCCCTCCTCAGCCCAAGCTTCCCTTTACATGGCTCAATCCGCGAAATTTAACTCTAGCACAGCGTCCTCAACCTCCAGTGTCGTCGTCTCCTTCGTCGAAGCCTCCTGTATCATCTTTCCCTAACAATATAGAACTATAGAAGCTTGGCTGAAGACAAGAGCAGATCTTATTGTTGCAAGGGTGTCCCTTCCCTCGCTCCTATCTCCTCAACCGAAGCCTCCATTTACATGGTGCAATCAGCGACATTTAACTCTAGCACAGCATCCCCAACCTCCAGTGTTGTCGTCTCTTCCTCTGAAGCATCTCATATCATCTTTTCCTAACAATGTAGAACAATTTGAAGCTTGACTGAAGGCAGGAGCCGATCTTATTACTGCAAGGGTCCTGCTCCCAACTCTTCAGCCCAAGGCTCCCTTTATATGGCTCAATCCCCGAGATTTGTATCTAGCACAGCATCCCCAACCTCCAGTGTCATCGTCTCCTTCGCCGAAGCCTCTCGTATCATCTTTCCCTAACAATATAGAATGATATGATATAAATGCTAAGTAATAGTTATATCACTAAAATTGTTAGTAGTGCGTGTCCCCTATTCCCCAAGAAAAATCAATCACTTCAAAGATTTTTTTATTTATTTTTATTTTGTACAAAATACGGCTCAAAAGTCCAAACCAGGCTTTTTATTTCAAGTGTGACCTTGTTTCCTGCCCAATTGAATTGGGTTACAATATATTATCTCACATGGAAAACAAATTGGCCCATATTCAAATGTACCAAAGCTACAAGAAAAATCAATCTCTTCGAGAAATATACCAAGCGATAGAAAATATTTTAGAGGGAAATCGATCAAGATTCAAAATTTAAACAATCAAGATTCAAAAGTTACAACCCCTTTTTAAGATGGCAGAGAAGGATAAGAATCCCCAACCTCTAGTACCGTCGTCCCCTCCGCCAAAGCATCCCGTATTATCATTCCCTAACAATATAGAAGGATTTGAAGCTTAGCTGAAGGCGTGAGCCGATCGTATTGCTGCAAGGGTGCTCTTTCCCCCCCGCTCCCACCTCCTCAGCCCAAGCCTCCTTTTACAAGGCTCAATCTGCGACATTTGACTTTAACAAAGCGTCCCCAACCTCCAGTGCTGTCATCTCCTCCGTCGAAGCCTCCCGTATCATCTTTCCTTAAGAATATAGAAGAATTTGAAGCTTGGGAGAAGACAGGAGCAGAGATTTTGAGAATAGTTGCTCTTTGGAGAGCACAGTACGATGAAAGTTGTACGCTGTGTTCGGGAGGGAGTTATTGTCTATCCTATTGCTTCAAGGGTGCCCTTTCCCCCACTCCCACATTCTCAGCCCATGCTTCTCTTTACATGGCTCAATCCGCGACATTTGACTCTAGCGCAACATCCCAACCTCCAGTGTTGTCGTCTCTTCCTTTGAAGCCTCCCATATCATCTTTCCCTAACAATATAGAAGGATTTGAGATAAATGCTAAATAATAGAACTAAAATTGTTAGTAGTGCATGTCCTTTATTCCCCAAGAAAAATCATTTTCTTCAAAGATTTTTTTATTCATTTTTAATTTTGTACAAAAAAGGACTCATAGTCCAAATCGGGCCTTTTATTTTAAATGTGACCTTGTTTCCTGCCGAACTGAATCGGGTTACAGTATATTATCTCATATTGAAAACAAACTGGCCTATCTTCATATGTACCAAGGCTACAAGAAAAATCAATCTCTTTGATAAATACACCAAGTGATACAAAAAAATTTAGAGGGAAATTGATCAAGATTCAAAAGTCAAAACTCATTTTCCGGATGGCAGAGAATGATAGGAATCCTCAACCTCTGGTGTCGTCGTCTCCTTTGCCAAAGCCTCTCGTATCATCATTCCCTAACAATATAGAAGGATTTAAAGCTTGGCTGAAAGTAGAAGCCGATCCTATTACTGCAAGGGTGCCCCTTCCTCTGCTCCTACCTCCTCAGCCCAACCCTCCCTTTACATGGCTCAATCCGCAACATTTGACTCTAGCACAGCGTCCCTGATCTCTAGTGTCTTTGTCCCCTCCGCTGAAACCTCCCATATCATCGTTCCCTAACAATATATAAGGATTTGAAGCTTGGCTGAAGGCAGAAGCCGATCATATTGCTGTAAGGGTGCCCTTCCCCTGCTCTCACCTCCTTAGCCCAAGCTTCCCTTTACATGTCTCAATCCGTGATATTTGAATCTAACACAGCGTCCCTAACCTTCAGTGCCGTCGTCTTTTCTGCCAAAGCCTCTTGTAATATTTTTCCTTTACAATATAGAAGGATTTGAAGCTTGGCTGAAGGCAGAGCTAATCCTATTATTGCAAGGGTTCCCTTCCCCCGCTCCCACATCCTCAGCCCAAGCCTCAATTTTCATGGCTTAATCCACGGCGTTTAGCACAGCATTCGGTGCCATCTTCGGATACGCGCCGTGGCCACCAATGCGATCTTAGGATCCAAAGCTGCTTTTAGTGCCATCTTCACCTCCGCTATAGCCTTCACAATCGTCCACTCCGCCATAGCCTCTACTATCTTCGACTCTGCCACAGACTCACATTGGATCTTCAGTTGCACCACCGGCTCTGGCGCTATCTTCGACTCCACCAGTTGGATCTTTGGCTTAGTTACGGGCTTTGGCGTGATCTTCAACTCTAGAGTAATCTTGGGCTCCTCCATGAACTCCAGTTGTATCTTGGGCTCCAGCGCCTCTTCTAGCGTAATCTTCATTTTCCCCATAGCCTCCACGATTATCGCGTTCGCTACAGACATAAGTTGGATCTCGGTCTTCGCCTAGGACTTCGTCGCGATCTTTGGCTCAGGCACGGGCCCCGATGCAATCTTCTGCTCTTCCACCCCCATAAACTCTGGTGTGATCTTGGGCTCCGCCACGAATCCTAGTCGGATATTAGGCACCCTACGGGCTTCGGCACTATTTTCAGCTTTGCCACAAGCTCCAGTTAGATCTTCAGCTTTGCCACAGGCTCCACCACAAACTCTAGTTGGAACTCAAGTTGGATCTTCTCCTCCTCCACACGCTTCGCAATGACGTTCTTGTGCTTGATTGGCCTTCGTCTATCAAGGGCTTCAATGACTGGATTGAGGTAGAGGAGAATAATAGTGCAGCTTCTTACCAAGATATTCGATTGGCAAGTGAGCTTCTTGAAGATGCTTAGAATGCGTTTATAGCGGCACAACCGAGTAAGCAACCGAGTAAGCGACTCATGTTTATCTGGTTTGCCATTGAGCCGGACGAAGCAACCATAAAACAAGAATCCGCCGCTATAACTATAGTTGTAGCTGATGCAATAAAATATGCCTAAGTCATCGTCATTCGCCGTAATAAAGCGATAAAAGAGCTGTTACGTCTGTGCAAGTTTGCCAGACGTCAATTTCTGGCGGTAAAGCTTGGTTTACCGATTTGTTTGTATTGGGTGGTGGAGTCTGATATCACTCAATTCATCTCCTGGAACAATGCTGACAGCTTTGTGAGTAACAATGAAAACATTCTGAAAAAGTTTATCAAAGATGGTTATTTTGACAATGTATGGAGCTTGCAGGAATTGAAGAACCACCTGTTAGTTCGTGTGGGTATCTGTTTCAATTTAAACATTTTATTTATTTGAATTTATGTAGAGTTCTAATATTTGTGCAATACTTTTTTGTATGGTTTCACTGCTGTTGGTAACATTTACACGCACATTTTTGGGAAATTCGTGCGGGGGCATCCCGAATTGCCGAAAGAGATTAAACACGCTTAACGATAATTGCCTTCGCTTAAATTTCATGGTTTTTGAGGATATTGTCTTTGAAAAAAAAGGTTGTAATGATAAACTGGATTTGTACTTGTATATGAAAATTTGTCGTTCATCTCAGCTAATCCCATACTCGAATATTTACTTATTATTTGTGAATGACTAGCTCAGACATCAACGACCCTAGTAACCACCCTAAAGAAAACCATGATATAAATTTTCTTTTGAATAATCTAAAGTGAAACGTAAAATTGAAGTAAAAGAGGTCATCCAACACAACACGATAGTTTCATCCGACATTTCCTTGAATCTACCCCGTTTTCACCAGACTTACTCGATTGACAGACAACTCGGCTTTATAGGAATTGGATTTAAGACTGTCACTCCTTTATTCAAAAATAAAGAATATTCCTGAATCACAATACTTGAATTGAACGAAATAAAATAAAAAAATTGAAAAAATTGGTTAAAATACATTACCCTTATACCAAAAAAGAAAAAAGAAAAAAAGAAAAAAGGTTGTAATCTTACAAGTGTACGAGATATAAATAAAACTTTATGATTATAAACTAATCCAACTTCTTTGATTTCATCTTTGTCTGGCCCACTAATTGATTTTTTTTTTTTAAAAAACAAAATAGGCGAGGGAAGAGCAAACTACCGCTCAGTGAGTAAATTATGTAATATGCCAGTCAAGCAATGTCATTTTACATTATTCTAGAAAATATAATAAAAAGATACAGAATCCAAATCATGTCATATCATTACTTCATATATTGGTTATCCTTCACAAATTGTACCCAACACTTGACCCTTATCGGCCTCATTCCCCTATGTCCTCGTCTGGTACGTTTATCCTTTAGATATCTTGTCACTGAAGTTTTCATGTTTCATGAATAGTACGTACTTCATAAAAACTCCAAATAATATATATTGTGTGAAATATTGCAGAAATTAGACATGCTTAACTTGAAAATAGAGAGAGATTTGTAAATAGAATAAAACTATAATTTTCACATTTGTCACAAAATAAGAATTTTTAGAACACATTACATAACCCACTCATCATGATAAGTATGAAATATTGCAAGACAAACAAACACGTTCTTCATCTTGTTTCCTTCTCTCTCTCTCTCTCTCTCTCTCTCTCTCTCTCTCTCTCTCTCTCTCTCTCTCTCTCTCTCTCAACACTACTTCATGGTGGAAATCTATTCTAAATAATTGGAATAAATGATTGAAGTAAGGAATGATGATACTTATAAGAGAGGCTATGGATGCAACCAAATAATATTTATATATATAATATTTTAAACCACCAAAAGAAGGGAATAATGTGACTCATCCCCCTTTGGACAATGATATCACAACACCACTTGTTATTAGCATGCAAGGTGGCATGACAATGATGATTAGAATAATGTGCTTTGGCTAATGATATCACAACACCACTTGTTACTAGCATGCAAGGTGGCATGCAATGATGATTTGATTAAAACCAATTACAAATCTCTACACATGGAAAACAAGAATGGTACCATCTTTCAACTAAAGGAATAATATCATACTAGGTTTAAGATTTAATAACATATAAGTCTTCACAATAAATATTTAAATAAGAAAAATTCATAATTGAGGGATGAGCAAACCACCGCTCAGTGAATAGATTATGTAATATGCTAGTCAAGCAATGTCATTTTACACACTCTCGAAAATATAATAAAAAGATACACAATCCAAATCATGTCACATCATTATTTCATATCTTGATTATCCTTCAAAAATTGTACCCAGTACATGACCCCTATCGGCCTCACTGCCCTATGTCCCCGTCTGGACATTTATCCTTCGGATACCCC
The DNA here is from genome assembly GCF_902201215.1 of Prunus dulcis. Lineage (NCBI taxonomy): Eukaryota > Viridiplantae > Streptophyta > Magnoliopsida > Rosales > Rosaceae > Prunus > Prunus dulcis. The sequence goes on along the minus strand of NC_047650.1, from coordinate 38,387,163 downwards.
ATCACTAACGTTTTCCATACCCCTAATATGTTCTGTTTTGTGTTCAACTATTTTTTTTTCCATCTTATTTTTGTTATGGCGATATACGCAGGACTGTGAATTTAAGTCATTCTGTATACACCCCCTTTACTACTTAAAGCAGAAATTTTCAGTAAATTTCTTGAGACTCATGAGCTGTTGATCTACCCAAAAATACCCTAATATGTAATCGAGTGTAACTCCTGTGCTCAAAAGATTCACATTTCACGGTTTGATGGGAAAGTCAGTTGTGGTAGCGACATATAATGACTTTGTTTTATGCTGCACAAGCAAGGATTATCAGCGTGATTACTACATCTGCAATGCATATACCATGCAATGGGTTGATCTTCCTCCCACCCCAAGTCGATGTCACGAGAGGGTACGAGTGGGATTCATCTGCAATGTTCCTAACTATAAATGTGAGGAAGACTATTGGAAAGGAAACAACATCCAGCTTATTGTTGAGTGTACGTACACGGTTGTGAGAATTCTTCCAACCGTTGAATTTGCAAATCACGATTCAGATGATGAAGAGAAATGTGATCCCTTCAAATTAAATGTGGAGATCTTCTCTTCTGACACTGGTAAGTGGAAAAAATCAGTTCTCTCGTCCTGACACCACTTTTATTTTCTTCGCCTCCGTGAGTCCTTTGCATTCATGGCATGTTTATTAATCCGTAATCGGATTAGGAGGAATTGAATTGAGGAGGAGTTGGATTACGGATTCCTATTGAAATTGTTTACCAAACTAGATTGATGAGACTTAGATTCAGGATTCTAGATTCCTATTGAAGTTGTTTACTAAATCATATGGAATTGCAGTATGAGTAGTACTAATTACTAAAATGTCCTCGCTGTTGTGTTAAAGCAGATGGAAATTTTGAAAATTTTAAAATTGTGTGAGGATATAATAGGTAAAAAAGATGAATTCCTAATGAGTTACTTCTCCATGAATTAGAATACCATCTTCCACCCAAGAATTGAATTCCTCCAAAATTAGCAATTTAATTCCTAATTTTGTGTGGGGCCCATTTACTTTTTAATTCTTTGATGTGAAGTAAACACACAAATCCTCCATAATTTGAATTCAATTCCTGATTTGAATTCGAATTCCTGATTAGTAAACACAACATCAATGGAATATTATATTGGCCAACAGACTGCGACCTTATTGTTATTGGTTTGGGTCCATTCTACGACAATGATGGAACTAACAACAGCATTAATGGTGATGATAATATTGACCAAAAACTGGGAGGAGCCTTAGGAGAGAGGTCTTACGATTGACTATGTAGGTGTGTGAGGTGGATATGTGCGAATATGCGGCTTTATTTTCAATAAAGAGAAAAGAAGAGATATTTAGTTATATACCTATTCTTAGTACTAGTGATATAGATAAACCCTATACAATTTAATTTCTATAAATAAATCCAAAAAAACCCCCAAACAATGACAGCTGGTCATATTGAATTTTATTTTGATTATTAAATTACTTTGATACCCTATTGAGTGTTTTGAGTTTTTTTTATGAGGTTTCGAGGTTGAGTTTGTTTTAAGAAATCAATGACAGTTTTGTAATTTATATGAAGTTCAAAGCCTCTTTGTTATGTTGTAAATAAGTTTTGGGTGTGTTTCTAAAGTCCATTTCATGTGGAGAGTTTTTTATTATTTATATATTTTAAATTTAGGCCCCTATATTAGGTACAATAGTGAATCTCAAAAAAAAAAAAGAAAAAGAAAAAAAAAAGAAGGTATATTTACTATGATAAATTGTAACTATAGTTGACTTCATTTTCAAACATGAAAAGAGTATCTTACTTTCCTTTCCTTTTTCCTTGGTGACCAAGCAAGAATACACATAGACCAAACCTTCCAACCAGAAGCAGCAGCCGGCCACCAATTTTTTATTTGCCCGCGAACTTCAAAAGTCCAAGAGAAGTTATTTTGTCAACATTGTCACATCATCTTTGTGCGCGCTGCAAGTATGCATGCTTGCTTCCCAAGCCAGCACAAATGTTATAAGAAACTACTCATCGCCCTCTCAATGCCCCACCAATTACAATACCCCGTTTCTTCTTTAAAATTGAACACCAAAAAAAATCACTTGCTTTTTTTTAAAAAAACCAAAAATAAAAATAAAAATAGGCCATGTCTGCTGGTTATAGTCTTGCTGAAGCACATGTGCTGAGATGCCTCCACAAGAAGAAAATGAAGATGGAAGAAGAAGAAGAAGAAAGAGGCAAGTTGGGCACAGAAGGCGAAACTTTTCGCTCAAGTACTAGTTGTTTCTTCTGGATGTACTTGAAGAAGAAAGTGCTTTCAAGAAATGCTCAGAGTCAGAGGACTTGTTCAGCTCAAACTTCAGAAGTTGAGACTTTGGACCATAAAGTTTGACCCTGCTCAAGCTCATGCTAATTATCAGCTGTTGCTTTTATTATTGTCCATTGTTCTGTTTTAGCTGTTTGACATGTCTGAAGACATTTGTTTTTTACTGAATGTCTGAAGACATTGATATAAGTTGTAAAAGTTGTGGCAATAAAGTTGTTATATATGGGCTAACATTTCTATATTGGATGAGGCTTCAAGAAGGTTAAACAATCTTTTTTAACTGAAATTATTTGGTGCTCAGCATGGGCATATATAGAGGACCCATGGCCTTTGTTAGGAAAATTCAGTTGGTAATAAGATTTGGATACTTCTTCAACCTGCAAATTACGGTTTGACATATGTGCAAAAATAATTTATCAAAAACACACCCAAAAAAAAAACTTCTATATACACATGTCAAAATGTCATTGTTAGAAATGTATGAGTAACTACTTATAGAGAAAGGAGGGAAGTATTTTCCATGAGATTTATTGAATGCAAAAATTAATGTAATTTACACTACTTAACCCAAAAAAGAAGAAGTAATGATACAACAAATTCGAAAAGAACGATAGGAGATCAAAATCACCGACTTGGTTCGTATAGAGACGTGGGTAATGGTGTAATATATAAAGAGTATAGCTGCTCGGTTACACTAATTATTAAAAAATAATGATTAAAAAGAGCCGCGAGTAAAGCCGGGCAGCCATACTATTTTAAAAAAAAACTAGAAAAAAACTGAGTATAGCCGTTTCACTCTACTATTTCTTTTTTAAAAAAATTAAAAAACTGAGTATGGCCGCCAAGCTGTACTATTTTTTCAAACAAATTTAAAAAAACCGAGTATCGCCGCCCGGCTATACTATTTCTATGAAAAAGTTAGAACAACTGAGTATAGCCGCCAGGCTATACTATTTCTTTTTTAAAAATAAATTTAAAAAAGGGTATAACCGAGCGGCTATACTATTTGTTTTGAAAAAAAATAGGGAAACCCGAGAATAGCCGCCTGGCTATACTATTTCTTTATAAAAAAATTTAAAACCAGAGTGTAGCCGTCCGGCTATACCATTTCTTTGTAAAAAAAAAAAATAGAAAAACCGAGTATAGCCGCACGGCCCTACTATTTGTTTAACAAAAAAAAGGAAAAAAAAAAAAAAAAGACCCGCCTAGCGCTAGGCTCCCATTTAAGAGACTTTTTTTTTTATTAAAAAAACCCGTAGTATAGCCGCACGGCTATACTATTTAAATAAAAAACAAATTAAGAAAAAGAACCTTCCTATTTGTATTAGTTTATTCGGCTATAGGAATAAAAAATATACATATTTTTTCAGCAAAATTTTAACATATTACAACTTAAAAGTTCAACCATTATATAATATTTTATTATATTTTATTTATATTTTATTTAAATTTTTTCATAAATTTTATTTGTATTCAATAATATGTTAGAATTATGTGTATTTTACGTGAATTTTTTGTGTATTATTGAAAAATTTGTAAAAAAATACATATATTAAACATGAAAATACATACGTGCATGTCCAATACTAGTATTGTATGTTTGCTTTTTAAAAAACGTGAATTTTACCAAGTCTTTAAGACGTATATAAAACATAATTGTATTATTGAAAAATAGGTACGTACGTGTATAATACAGTATTAAGCGTGAAAGTGCTAAATTCTTTGTACGGGTAATAACTCTAAAAAAATGAAAAATCAAATGGGGACAATAGATTTGTAGATGTAGAGTTCGCCCCTTCCCCAAGAAAGCTTATCGTTGCATATATAGAATTCAGAGGCAAAGTTGACACGTGGGTGTATCTCTCCAAGACAGCCGCAGTTCATCGACTATTGTTTTGATACCTGAATTTATTTATTAGTTTTTTCCAAACTTAATATCTCTCGGTAGTTCTTCCCTTATGGCTGAATCGGAAAACCTCTTCTTCCTCGATGAATTATGTGCTGCCGACACTGGCGCCACCACCGCACAGTCCCGCTTGTTGGAAATTTTGGTTTAGGGATGCTACCTTTTCTGCAAACCATCTTATGAAATAATTATTAAAAAATTGTAATTTACATTGATAGAGTAGATTAAATAAAATCAATGAAATTACAGCAAAAGTACTTATCTTTTGGGATGTAGAAGTTGGTCTCCATTGATACTTGAGTCAAATAATAGTTTTATATTGAGGCGTGTAGTCAATGTCCTTAAGAGTAGATTTCGCTCATCGGAGACAATGTCTCGGTGTAGCAAGGTTGTATGACGCCCTACCCTCCAAGATACAACAACCTATGACCCTCATAAACGTACACTTGAAATACTTAGATCGGATGAACACTTGAATCTTTCCCTTGGAAATAAAATAAAATTAGCACAATAAAACTGTATGAAAATCGTGAGGAAAGGAAATAATGTGGGAGGACAGAAAGTGAGAGAAAATGCTTGATCCACGAAACATTTTTCTTAGAGGCCATACAGTATGTGTATAATATATTTCATGGCGCAGGTGGATGGGATGCCATACTGCTACGCTACCAAAGTAAGGAAGAGAACCCAATTGTCTCTAGGATTGCCAAAGTCATGGGGTAAATGGATAATTAGGTACAAGTTCAGGGCAATTCGGTGAAATACCCAAAACATAATTCCCCACTCGCCAATTGTATCGATCCCTACCAGTTTTACCGTTCTCGAATCCCTATCTCTATCTGTCTCCTCTCTTCCTCAAATCCCTTGTCAATATGGAATTCAATTGCAGTATGTATGTATACCCGAAGCTAATAGGAACCCTCAACCATAATAAAAGCCTTACCAGCCGTGAGAATCACTATTCCATTGTTCCGATATCTATTTTTTTTTTTTTTTTCAAACTCAATCTTATCTCTCGGCATTTATTCTCTCATGGCTGAATTGGAAAATCCCCTCCTCAATGAATTCTGTGCTGCCGACACTGGCGTCGCCGCCGTCCAGTCACGCCAAGGGCCCGCCCCCAACGCCGACCAATGCCTGAAACAGAGCCTTAATGGTTGCAAAAGGTTCAATCGGAACAGAATTGCCGACAGTGGTAAGTAACTTTTTAATTTTTCTCCTGTGGAATTTAGGTGCCTTTTTGAATTAATGGTTAAAGTGTCTTATTGGAAATCTGGTACTCATGGTGAAGAAGCAACTGTCAGTGGAACTAATATGTTTATTGCTTGATGCTTTTCCATTAGACTGATGCTTGAATTGTTAGAACCATTGGTATCTTGGTGGTCAATGTAATTAGACTCTTGTTTTATGATTCTTGCAGGAATTCAGAAATCTAGCGATCCTAAACAAGTTGCCAGATCTGCAAAGATACCAGAGCTGACCACCAATACTCTTATGAGCTCTAAAGGCTCCATGAAGCTTCCACCTGGATTTGTTGAGCAGAAGCAATTCAAGGCGAACACGAGTCATTGCAGGTTTCTTTCTTATTACTCAATTTCTATTCCTAAAGTTGAAATCTCACTTCTCTATGGCTTCTAGGGATAAATATTTATTGTAACATTCCTATGATCTATGCCTCATTTCTTTATCAATTTTACTGTCACTCATACTTCCGTACCTTGTAATCTCCACTATGCCTTCACATTTTATAAAAACAGCTAAAACTTTTTGGAAACTTAAGAGGATGAGAAAACAGTATTTTAGTGAACAAGGATGTTTCAATTCAACCCGGAAAGCCGTGTTAATAATCAGTGTACATAACTTCCTATACCCCATGGTAGTTGGCTTTTGATGAGCTAACATCATCACCATATCTAGAAACAAGGATAAACAAGTTTTACCACTTTTTTTCTTTCTCAAGCAAACAATGCAGTGGATTAAAAGGTATTTCTTTCAGGCACATTAGGTTCCTAAGTCTTAGTTTTCCCATACAACACTGTGATTAAGCACAACCATATTGGCTTGCCATCACATATATGATTTATATTATGTAGTTTACTTGGGAGGTTGTGTTTGTACAAATTCATTTTAGTTAACGATCCATTCAACGTTTTTCTTAGAGGGCATAAATTATGTGTATAATATATTGCATGGCGCAGGTTTATGAGATGCGATACTGCCACCAAAGCAAGGAAGAGAACCCAATTGTCTCTTGGATTGCCGACCTCTAGTAAGTTAAAAAGATCAAGGAGATCATCATCAACAGAAAGAAGAACATCAATTGATGATCTATCTGACGTTATATTGGCTGAAATCCTTTGCCGACTTCCATGCAATAAATTTGTTTTTCAATGCAAGTCTGTGTCTAAGCATTGGTGCACTCTCATCGCAGATCCTTATTTTATTGGCCGCTTTGTAAATATCCAAAGTTATAAGGGAACTCCAAAGATTCGCACTTTGATAAACAAAAGAGTGGTGGAATTCCCTCCTAAAGTGTCGCTGTCACCTAATCTACTAACACAGTCGCTCGAAAGAATCATTTGTTTCCACCGTTTCGTAGGAAATCCAGTTGTGGTAGCGACATATAATGACTTACTTTTGTGCTGCACAAGCATGGATTATCAATGCAATTACTACATCTGCAATGCATACACCATGCAATGGGTTGGTCTTCCTCCCACCCCAAGTCGATGTCACAAGCGTGTACGAGTGGGATTCATCTGCAATGTTCCTGACTATAAATGTGAGGAAGACAATTGGAAAGGAAATAACAGCCAGCTTAATGTTGAGTGTAGGTCCATGGTTGTGAGAATTCTGCCTCCTGTTGAATATGCAAATGATGAGAAAAAATGTGATACCTTCAAATTAAACGTGGAGATCTTCTCTTCTGAAACTGGTGAGTGGAAAGAATCAGTTGTCTCGTCCCCACGCAACTTCAATTTTCGTGGCCTGAATGAGTTCTCCTTTGCATACAATGGAATGTTATATTGGCCAACAGACCGCGGACTTAGTGTTATTGGTTTGGGTCCATTCTATGACAATGATGGAACTAGTAGCAGCAGCAGCAGCAGCAATGGTGATGGTAATATTGATCATAAACTAGGTTTCACTATATTTGAGGAACCTCTAGACAGAGGTTTTAGTGTTCAGTACTTAGGTGTGTGCGGAGGATATGTGCGAATGTGCAACATGAGCATGATGACCAGACGTCTGTATGTATATGAGTTGAAAGAGTCACAAGATGGAGATGCTGCTGGCAAAAAGCTGTGTTTGAGTGAACGCAGGGTTTATTCCTTGGACCGTAAAATGTTTCCAGACCTGTCGCGTTGCATACTGAATGCTTTTGACCCAAATAATAAGGATATTTTGTATCTGCGTGTGAACGCCGATATTATCAAGTGGAACATTCACACAGGAGAGTGGTCAAAGATAGTTAAAGACTGTGAAACATATCGTTTCTATTACACAGTTGTTCTCCCATTGTGGCCGACGCCAGTTCCTAGACTAGCGTAGCAGCAGCATGCGGCATGCCCATCCATGGTGGAGGTACTAGCAGCTTTTAGATAGCAAGAATTATATAGTAAACTTTTATTTGGTTTAGTTGGATTATTTGTATTTGATATACTCAGCAGTATAACACTTTTAATTGCTGATAAATACCCTAATATGTTCTGTTTTGTGTTCAACTGTTTTTTTCCATCTTATTGTTGTTATGGCGATATACGGAGGACTCTGAATTTATGTCGTTCTGTATATGCCCACTTTACTACTTAAAGCAGAAATTTTCAAGAAATTTCTTGAGACTCATGAGCTTGATCTACCATGCTTTAGTTTTCAGAAATATTATGATAGCAAGAAATTTCTGTTGAATGTTGCAGTTGCGTTCAAAGAGAGCAAGAATGACCAGAGTCAAAGGACTTTGTTCAGCTGAAACTCGAGAAGTTGTGACTTTGGACCATAAAGTTTGGCTCTGCTCAATCTCATCCTAATTTTTAGCTGGTTACAGTAATTGGTTGTGCATATTAATTAAGTCCAATTAGAGCTTTGTGTAATTTGCTACTAGGTTGTTGCTTTTATTATTTTGCACTTTTCTGTTTTAGCTATGTCTCAAGACTTCTTTTTCTTTGATTGAATGTCTGAGATCCGACGTGAAGGGGTGTTTACATCCCCAGGGTGTAAACCAATTTTTTTTCGTGCTTAAACGAGCTCTCAGTCTGTTTTCGAAGATGTTCTAAAAGAAAATCTAGTCGCTCGCAGAGAAAAGAATTTCTCTTATAAGGAAGTCCTCAGACAAGCCCTACCATCACTTTGCGACAGAAAAATTAGCGTTTAAGCCGCTTGATATGAGTCAAAGAGCAATAAGCATTTCTTCTTGTTGAAGGGGCAAATTGATAAAGAAAGTTGTTTAAGCCCTTTGCTTTGAGAAAGGTAGGTAAGCCCCTTGATCAATCTGAAGACATTGATAGGATTCAAAAATACCCTAATATATAATCGAGTTTTACTCCGGTGCTCAAAAGATTCACATTCCACGGTTTGATGGGTAAGTCAGTTGCGGTAGCGACATATAATGACTTCGTTTTGTGCTGCACAAGCAAGGATTATCAACGTGATTGCTACATCTGCAATGCATGCACCATGCAATGGGTTGCTCTTCCTCCAACCCCAAGTTGTTGTCACGAGTGGGATTCACTGACTTGGGTTGTATAGAGACTTGGGTAATGACCTAATATATAAAGAGTATAGTCGCTCGGCTACACTATTTATTATAATAAAAAAGATCCACGTACAACTGCACGGCTATACTATTTTTTATTTTTTGTGTGGAAAAACCGAGTATAGCCAGTTGGCTAAACTATTCTTTTAAACAAATTTGAAACACCTTAGTATTGCCGAGCGGCGATACTATTTAAAAAAAAAAATAAAGAAAAAACCGAGTATATGAGAAATTTGCATAAATACCACATGAACTTTTAGGTCAGTTCGAAATTACCACAAGAACTTTTAATTTTTACTATGAGCCACATGAACTTTATAGAGTGTTGCAATGTACCATCTACGTCCTAAACCCTTAAACTTTCAGTTAACTATAAGGGCATTTCTGTCAATTTGCTAGAACTTATAAATTAAAAATTTAAAACTAACATAATTATCACACCAAAATAAAAAAAACACTAACCTAATTATTGTTATCGCATGACCACCACCACCCCTTCCAACCCTCTCCCCCACCATCTGCATAAGCTGTAACCTCTTGCACGCAATGATCCATGATCCATAAAATCCATATCTCTAAGTTTATCTTGACCAAAAAAAAAAAAAAAAAAAAAAATTATCTCAGGTTTATCAAAATTCAAAATAAATACATACTCTCTGGCAGGTGAAGCTTTCACTCAGATTTCAATTATGCCATCATTTAATTTGTTTATAGTTGTTCGCACTAGTCTTCGCTCATACTCAAAGGCTTGGCCTTCAATTCAATGAAAGCCTTCATATTCCTCCAATTGAATGAAACAAGAGAAACATTTTTCTTTCTCAACCAAACAATGCGGTGGAAAAGGCCTTTCTTTCACCCAAATTATATATATACTAAAACTGAAGAAAATCACTGTTCCTAGAAAAATCACTGTTGTCTGTGGTGCGCCGGGTGTACCTGTACAGCCCATCACGTGGCCTTTTTTTAAAAACAATGAAAACTGGTTCTTTTGGTTAACCAGTTAAACTAAGGAAAAAAAAAACTCCCGCTCGTTCAAAACCTAGGCTGCACACAGATCGATTTCGTCTATCTCCTCCTCCAAAACTTTGCACAGCCACAGCTCTATTTCGGTGAATTCATAGCTGCACAGCTTCCTACAGCCTGAAGAAGCTCCCCCCACTTCGTCTTCTCCATCTGAGGAGCAGATTTCAGCCAAAACCCAGAAACCCACTTCGTCTTCTCCAGCTGCTTCCTCCATCTCGGTAAGTTCGTGTGTTGATTTTTGTTATGTGTAATTGATGGTTCTATTTAATTTATTCTTCTAGTGATTTTGAATTGTTGTTTCAGTTTTTTCATTGAACAATTCCAGAAATTAATGATTCAAATTTTGTATTTCTTTTCCCACTCTGCATTTCTGCTGGGTTGTTATAGTGCCTCTTGATCTGATTGTATATATAAATACCCATAAGGCCTCTGATTGTGTATGATTTAATTGTGGTGGGTTTGTGATTCTGAAAGTGGCGTGAGGTGAAGTGGGTATCTGACATTGATGGCTGTAATGTTCATGCAATTGCATATCTCTGTATGCAATTACTAATAGCGTGTATGCAAATCCAAGTCATTGAATGCAATTAGAGTATATAGTTTTTTTTTCCAAAGTATGCACGTATCTCACATTCATAGTTGTAATGTTCGTGGAATTGCATAGCTCAATATGCAATTGCATAGCTCAATATGCAATTGCATATCTCTATATGCAATTACTAATAGCCTGTATGCAAATCCAAGTCATTGAATGCAATGACAGTATATAGTTTTTGTTTCAAATTATGCAACTCAGGTGATTTCGTGGTAGGTAGGTAGGTTTGACTGTGCTTTAGAATAATTTGTTATGGGGATTAAAGTGTTCCGAAAGTGTAATGTGAGGATTGGTTAAGATTTGTATTGGGATTTGAAATGAGTAAGAATCCCGACCCAATAGAGAAATGCATGGGTGGGTTGTGTGCATTATCTGTGCAATGTAATAATCGAGGGCTGATGCACTTGCAAGTAGTATCGAGCAATTGCATATCAGTATATGCAATTACTAAGCTACTGTATGCAAATCCAGGTCCCCGTATGTTTTTAATTAAGCAATGTGATGTTGTGGTGCTTACGGGGTTTAGGGGGCATTAGGCTTTGGATTAGTATTCAAATTCTCGGCGCTACAGACAATTGCATGATAGTAAGTTGTGCTTGATTTGCGCAAGTTATGGAAGCTAAAAAAAGGGGATCAGCAAAAGGAAAACGCAAGGGCAACAGTAATGTGCAACAATCAAGAGTTGGGCGAGATGCATTTTTTAATTTCATGTAAGTTACGCGTACATCTTAAAATTGGAAATGTGGTTGCTTAATATTGTGATGGTTAATTGATTAAAAATAAATGATTTACAGGAAAAAACAACGACATGAAATGGGAAAGAGGCAAATGCAAAGTTGGACAGAAAGGTGAGAGATGGCAATGGATTGGGCAGTTTAGTAATTATTTTATTAAATAGGGTCTTTTAATGAGGAAATTTTTTTGTTTCAGGTACGAGAAGAGATTGCTAATAAATGGAGGAAATTGAACCCTCAAGAGAAGGCAACATATGGCTCTGCCTTGGATTTATCGGGTGGGCAAGTAGAAGGATCAAGTGGGCAAGTAAACGTCTCAGTGAATGAGAAGGGTTTTACCAGTAGATGCAGCCCGGATCGATTCCATCAGACGGTGGAAAAATTGTCGAATCAGAAGCGCTTAGCAATTAATGAAATTGGGTTTGGTAAAGTGGCATCTTTGTGTTGCACTCGTTTACACCGCAAACTATGCAAATTTCTAACTGAAAGGTTCAATCCTGATACGTCTTCTATACAACTGCACGGCAAAGTGATTGGAATAAGTGCCGTTGAGTTTGGGCGTGTTATGGGTCTTAAGAACACCGGCGAGGTTGTTGAACTTGAGTGGCTGGTAGAAGATGAAAAGGTGAAAGAGTTAGTGAAAAGTTTCGGTGGAAATGGCAAGAGAGTATTAGTAAGGGCTTTAGCTGAACAATTGGAAAAGTGCGAAAATGCCGATGAGGACTTTAAAGTTCGATTTGTGATGTTCGCACTTGGCACTGTACTTTGCCCGACCTCCTCACCATCAGTGACGGGGAACTATTTAACTTTCTTGACGATCCCAGGGAAGATAGAGACTAAGAACTGGGCCGACCATGGATTCA